>NW_028255254.1:0-35000 GCF_964263255.1 Lissotriton vulgaris
AAAAGAGATAGTTTTTTAGGGCTCGACCTCTGCCAATGCGCAAGCAATGCAGATGTCGAACATATTGGGGACTTATCCAGAGCTTAACTAAACCGGCGATTTGATGCTGTGCCCGTGAAAAAGCGCTTGCACAGCATCAAAGCCAACAGCCTCCCCCTACAAGCTTACCCCAGCCTGCGCTCTGGCATTTCTCCTCCCCTAATTAGTCACTGCCCATGGCCGGCCGGCACATCAAAGGCTGCTGCTCCCCGTGCGTCTCTCGTCACCCTTACTCTCCCCTATTCTTCCCTTCTAGCCTCTCCCCGCCCCCCCCTCCCCACTAACAACATAACATGACATGACATAACATACATAACATGGTTTAAGTGCAGGACAGAGAATTCTGCATTATGCTTCCCTAATGTGTGCTGTGCTTTAGGGCAGGAAGCAGACCCTCAGGAGTGAGGAGATGGTGGCTGTATCCTCATTGTCTCATTATTATTAATTTTACTTTCTGTTTGCGCCACACTCCCCCTTAAATAGCTCCATGACTCCTTAGGGACTGCAGCCCGCAGTTTGAAAGCCTTCTTGTGCAGCAGCCAAAGTTGTTTTCCACCATTTCCCCCATCTCTCCTCATCTTCCCCATCACATGTCAGAATATCGTATAGAAATATATTATCTGTTATACATATTGTCCTGGTGTCGCACTGGGTCTGGATTTTCTATTATCTGCTATCGCCGATATCTTTGTAGACAATATTCAGGATGGAATTTTTTATTTCAGACAATATTCTGCCAATGACATTCTCATACCAGGCTGCTTTACGCTATGGCTCTCATCTTGCACACTTTCAATGTTGATTTCTTGCAAATAAAATAAGAAAGTACAAAAACACTATGCAGCCATCGTGCAGGAAATCTAAATAAGACTGATCTGCGCTCAGATACATTTCACGTGTGACTCCGCCCAACGATGTGGTTGTGGTGAGTGTATGGACTATTTCTTCTGCCATTGGATGACTGAGAGTGTAATTGGTTATTGGTGGGGGGATAGGACTCAGTTCGCTGGATCTTTATCAAATGCATGGAACATTATGTAAAGTACCCTCTGCTAACAAACCTCTTTGTGGGTGAGTGTGTGCAGCTCATTAACTGGCTGCGCATCACAGGGTTTCCACTTAGTGGCACACAGCTGCTCATAGCCTTTTTCAAGATGCTCTTTCGAAAGAATTTACAAGCTTTGCTAAAGTCAATTGATCTTGCTTTTTATCTTTGCCACTTGTTTCTGGGGAAAATAGTTATTGCCAATGTTAAACAGCATTGGGGAAAAAACTAATGAATAAATAAAAGTGCATTGATTTACACTACGCATACCTCAATAAGCATGTGCTAGTGCAGACATTTTGGTTGTCTTAATTTACCCCCCCACAAAATGGCAAACACCCTTGGAGATGTAAACCGAAAAAAAACCATACACATAAGGTGTGAAAAAGTACGTTCTAACAAAGGAGTGTCACAGCAGCAAATTGCAGCTGCTAGGCCCAAGCAGGCAGTTAAAAAATAGTTTAAAAAATGAACAAGCAGCACACGGGGAGCATACGTGCGAACACACAATTCATGCATGAGACTCACAATTTTTAAAGCTCCACCGATGCACCCACCACACAGCTCCACCGATTCTCCAACTAAGCTCCACCAATGCACCCACCACACAGCTTCACCGATGCACCCACCACAGAGTTCCACCGAGGCACCCACCACACAGCTCCACCGATGCACCCACCACACAGCACCCACCACACAGCTCCACTGATGCACCCACCACACAGCTCCACTGATGCACCCACCACACAGCTCCACCGATGCACCCACCACACAGCTCCACCGACACAGCTCCACCGATGCACCCACCATGCAGCTCCACTGATGCACCCACCACACAGCTCCACTGATGCACCCACCACACAGCTCCACCTACACAGCTCAACAGATGCACCCACCACACAGCTCCACCGATGCACCCAACACAGCTCCACCGAGGCACCCACCACACAGCTCCACCGATGCACCCACCACACAGCTCCACCGATGCACCCACCACACAGTTCCACAGATGCAGCAACCACACAGCTCCACTTACACAGCTCCACCAATGCACCCACCACCCAGCTCCACCAATGCACCCACCACAAAGCTCCACCAATGCACCCACCACACAGCTCCACCGAGGCACCCACCATACAGCTCCACCAAGGCACCCACCATACAGCTCCACCAAGGCAACCACCACACAGCTCCACCGATGCACCCACCACACAGCTCCACCGATGCTCCAACTAAGCTCCACCAATGCACCCACCACACAGCTCCACCAATGCACCCACTAAGCTCCACCGATGCACCCACCACACAGCTTCACCGATGCACCCACCACAGAGCTCCACCGAGGCGCCCACCACACAGCTCCACCGAGGCACCCACCACACAGCTCCACCGACACAGCTCCACCGATGCACCCACCACACAGCTCCACTGAGGCACCCACCACACAGCTCCGCCGATGCACCCACAACACAGCTCCACCGATGCCCCAACTAAGCTCCACCAATGCACCCACCACACAGCTCCACCAATGCACCCACTAAGCTCCACCGATGCACCCACCACAGAGCTCCACCGAGGCACCCACCACAGAGCTCCACTGAGGCACCCACCACAGAGCTCCACCGAGGCACCCACCACGCAGCTCTACCAATGCACCCACCACACAGCTCCACCAATGCACCCACCACACAGCTCCACAGATGCACCCACCACACAGCTCCACCGATGAACCCACCACACAGCTCCACCGATGCACCCACCACACAGCTCCACCAAGGCACCCACCACACAGCTCCACCGAGGCACCCACCACACAGCTCCACCGAGGCACCCACCACACAGCCCTACCGATGCACCCACCACACAGCTCCACTGATGCACCCACCACACAGCTCTACCGATGCACCCACCACCCAGCTCCACCGATGCACCCACCACACAGCTCCACCGACACAGCTCCACCGATGTACCCACCCCACAGCTCCACAGATGCACCCACCACACAGCTCCACCGATGCAGTGACCACACAGCTCCACCGACACAGCTCCACCGATGCACCCACCACCCAGCTCCACCGATGAACCCACCACACAGCTCCACCGATGCACCCACCTCACAGCTCAACCGATGCACCCACCACACAGCTCCACCAATGCACCCACCACACAGCTCCACCGATGCACCCACCACACAGCTCCACCTACACAGCTCCACTGATGCACCCACCTCACAGCTCCACCGATGCACCCACCACACAGCTCCACCGATGCACCCACCACACAGCTCCACCGATGCACCCACCACACAGCTCCACCGATGCACCCACCACACAGCTCCACCGACACAGCTCCACCAATGCGCCCACCACACAGCTCCACCAAGGCACCCACCACACAGCTCCACCGATGCACCCACAACACAGCTCCACGGAGGCACCCACCACACAGCTCCACAGATGCACCCACCACACAGCTCCACAGATTAACCCACCACACACCTCCACAGATGCACCCACCACACAGCTCCACCGATGCACCCACCACACAGCTCCACCGATGCACCCCCCACACAGCTCCACCGATGCAGCAACCACACAGGTCCACCGACACAGCTCCACCGATGCACCCACCACACAGCTCCACCGATGCACCCACCACACAGCTCCACCGACACAGCTCCAGCGATGCACCCACCACACAGCTCCACCGATGCACCCACCACACAGCTCCACCGACACAGCTCCAGCGATGCACCCACCACACAGCTCCACCGATGCACCCACCACACAGCTCCAACGATGCACCCACCACATAGCTCCACCGAGGCACCCACCATACAGCTCCACCAAGGCACCCACCACACAGCTCCACCGATGCACCAACCACACAGCTCCACCGATGCACCCACCACACAGCTCCACCGACACAGCTCCAGCGATGCACCCACCACACAGCTCCAGCGATGCACCCACCACACAGCTCCACCGATGCACCCACCACATAGGTCCACCGAGGCACCCACCATACAGCTCCACCAAGGCACCCACCACACAGCTCCACCGATGCACCCACCACACAGCTCCACCGATGCACCCACCACACAGCTCCACCGAGGCACCCACCACACAGCTCCACAGATGCACCCACCACACAGCTCCACAGATGCACCCACCACACAGCTCCACAGATGCACCCACCACACAGCTCCACCGAAGCACCCACCACATAGCTCCACCGATGCACCCACCACGCAGCTCCACCGATGCAACCACCACACAGCTCCACCGACACAGCTCCACCGATGCACCCACCACACAGCTCAACCGATGCACCCACCGCACAGCTCCACCAATGCACCCACCACACAGCTCCACCAATGCACCCACCACACAGCTCCACCTACACAGCTCCACCGATGCACCCCAAAACACAGCTCCACCGAGGCACCCACCACACAGCTCCACAGATGCACCCACCACACAGCTCCACAGAAGAACCCACCACACAGCTCCACAGATGCACCCACCACACAGCTCCACCGATGCACCCACCACACAGCTCCACCAATGCACCCACCACACAGCTCCACCGATGCAGCAACCACACAGCTCCACCGACACAGCTCAGCCGATGCACCCACCACACAGCTCTACCGATGCACCCACCACACAGCTCCACAGATGCACCCACCACACAGCTCCACCGATGCACCCACCACATAGCTCCACCGAGGCACCCATCATACAGCTCCACCAAGGCACCCACCACACAGCTCCACCGATGCACCCACCACACAGCTCCACCGAGGCACCCACTAGACAGCTCCACCGAGGCACCCACCACACAGCTCCACAGATGCACCCACCCCACAGCTCCACAGTTGCACCCACCACACAGCTCCACAAATGCACCCACCACACAGCTCCACCGAAGCACCCACCACACAGCTCCACCGATGCACCCACCACGCAGCTCCAACGATGCAGCAACCGCACAGCTCCACTGACACAGCTCCACCGATGCACCCACCACCCAGCTCCACCGATGCACCCACCACACAGCTCTACCGACAGAGCTCCACCGATGCACCCACCACACAGCTCCACCGATGCACCCACCACACAGCTCCACCGAGGCACCCACCATACAGCTCCACCAAGGCAGCCACCACACAGCTCCACCGATGCACCCACCACACAGCTCCACCGATGCACCCACCACACAGCTCCACCTACACAGCTTCACCAATGCACCCACCTCACAGCTCCACCGATGCACCCACCACACAGCTCCACCGAGGCATCCACCACACAGATCCACCGAGGCACCCACCACACAGCTCCACTGATGCACTCACCACACAGCTCCACCAATGCACCCACCACACAGCTCCACAGATGCACCCACCAGACAGCTCCAACGATGCACCCACCCCACAGCTCCACCGATTCAGCAACCACACAGATCCACCGACACAGCTCCACCGATGCACCCACCACCTAGCTCCACCGATGCACCCACCACACAGCTCCACCCACACAGCTCCACCGATGCACCCACCACACAGCTCCACCGATGCATCCACCACCCAGCTCCACCGATGCACCCACCACACAGCTCTACCGACACAGCTCCACCGATGCACCCACCACACAGCTCCACCGATGCACCCACCACACAGCTCCACCAATGCACCCACCACACAGCTCCACCGATGCACCTACCACAAAGCTCCACCGAGGCACCCACCACACAGCTCCACCGATGCACCCACCACACAGCTCCACCGATGCACCCACCACACAGCTCCACCATGGCACCCACCACAAAGCTCCACCGATGCACTCACCACACAGCTCCACTGAGGCACCCACCACACAGCTCCACCGATGCACCCACCACACAGCTCCACAGATGCACCCACCACACAGCTCCACAGATGCACCCACCACACAGCTCCACAGATGCACCCACCACACATCTCCACCGAAGCACCGACCACACAGCTCCACCGAAGCACCCACCACACAGCTCCACCGAAGCACCCACCACACAGCTCCACCGAAGCACCCACCACACAGCTCCACCGGTGCACCCACCACACAGCTCCACCGATGCAGCAACCACACAGCTCCACTGACACAGCTCCACCGATGCACCCACCACCCAGCTCCACCGATGCACCCACCACCCAGCTCCACCGATGCACCCACCACACAGCTCCACCAACACAGCTCCACCAATGCACCCACCACACTGCTCCACCGATGCACCCACCACACAGCTCCACCGATGCACCCACCATACAGCTCCACCAAGGCACCCACCACACAGCTCCACCGATGCACCCACCACACAGCTCCACAGATGCACCCACCACACAGCTCCGCCGATATACCCACCACACAGTTCCGCCGAGGCACCCACCACACAGCTCTGTTGAGGCACCCACCACACAGCTCTGCCGAGGCACCCACCACACAGCTCCACCGATGCACCCACCACACAGCTCCAACGACACAGCTCCACCGATGCACCCACCATGCAGCTCCACTGATGCACCCACCACACAGCTCCACCGATGCACCCAACACAGCTCCACCGAGGCACCCACCACACAGCTCCACCGATGCACCCACCACACAGCTCCACCGATGCACCCACCACACAGTTCCACAGATGCAGCAACCACACAGCTCCACTTACACAGCTCCACCAATGCACCCACCACCCAGCTCCACCAATGCACCCACCACACAGCTCCACCAATGCACCCACCACACAGCTCCACCGAGGCACCCACCATACAGCTCCACCAAGGCACCCACCATACAGCTCCACCAAGGCAACCACCACACAGCTCCACCGATGGACCCACCACACAGCTCCACCGATGCTCCAACTAAGCTCCACCAATGCACCCACCACACAGCTCCACCAATGCACCCACTAAGCTCCACCGATGCACCCACCACACAGCTTCACCGATGCACCCACCACAGAGCTCCACCGAGGCGCCCACCACACAGCTCCACCGAGGCACCCACCACACAGCTCCACCGACACAGCTCCACCGATGCACCCACCACACAGCTCCACTGAGGCACCCACCACACAGCTCCGCCGATGCACCCACAACACAGCTCCACCGATGCCCCAACTAAGCTCCACCAATGCACCCACCACACAGCTCCACCAATGCACCCACTAAGCTCCACCGATGCACCCACCACAGAGCTCCACCGAGGCACCCACCACAGAGCTCCACTGAGGCACCCACCACAGAGCTCCACCGAGGCACCCACCACGCAGCTCTACCAATGCACCCACCACACAGCTCCACCAATGCACCCACCACACAGCTCCACAGATGCACCCACCACACAGCTCCACCGATGAACCCACCACACAGCTCCACCGATGCACCCACCACACAGCTCCACCAAGGCACCCACCACACAGCTCCACCGAGGCACTCACCACACAGCTCCACCGAGGCACCCACCACACAGCCCTATCGATGCACCCACCACACAGCTCCACTGATGCACCCACCACACAGTTTCACCGATGCACCCACCACCCAGCTCCACCGATGCACCCACCACACAGCTCCACCGACACAGCTCCACCGATGTACCCACCCCACAGCTCCACCGATGCACCCACCACACAGCTCCACCGATGCAGTGACCACACAGCTCCACCGACACAGCTCCACCGATGCACCCACCACCCAGCTCCACCGATGAACCCACCACACAGCTCCACCGATGCACCCACCTCACAGCTCAACCGATGCACCCACCACACAGCTCCACCAATGCACCCACCACACAGCTCCACCGATGCACCCACCACACAGCTCCACCTACACAGCTCCACCGATGCACCCACCCCACAGCTCCACCGATGCACCCACCACACAGCTCCACCGATGCACCCACCACACAGCTCCACCGATGCACCCACCACACAGCTCCACCGATGCACCCACCACACAGCTCCACCGACACAGCTCCACCAATGCGCCCACCACACAGCTCCACCAAGGCACCCACCACACAGCTCCACCGATGCACCCACCACACAGCTCCACCGAGGCACCCACCACACAGCTCCACAGATGCACCCACCACACAGCTCCACAGATTAACCCACCACACACCTCCACAGATGCACCCACCACACAGCTCCACCGATGCACCCACCACACAGCTCCACCGATGCACCCCCCACACAGCTCCACCGATGCAGCAACCACACAGGTCCACCGACACAGCTCCACCGATGCACCCACCACACAGCTCCACCGATGCACCCACCACACAGCTCCACCGACACAGCTCCAGCGATGCACCCACCACACAGCTCCACCGATGCACCCACCACACAGCTCCACCGACACAGCTCCAGCGATGCACCCACCACACAGCTCCACCGATGCACCCACCACACAGCTCCAACGATGCACCCACCACATAGCTCCACCGAGGCACCCACCATACAGCTCCACCAAGGCACCCACCACACAGCTCCACCGATGCACCAACCACACAGCTCCACCGATGCACCCACCACACAGCTCCACCGACACAGCTCCAGCGATGCACCCACCACACAGCTCCAGCGATGCACCCACCACACAGCTCCACCGATGCACCCACCACATAGGTCCACCGAGGCACCCACCATACAGCTCCACCAAGGCACCCACCACACAGCTCCACCGATGCACCCACCACACAGCTCCACCGATGCACCCACCACACAGCTCCACCGAGGCACCCACCACACAGCTCCACAGATGCACCCACCACACAGCTCCACAGATGCACCCACCACACAGCTCCACAGATGCACCCACCACACAGCTCCACCGAAGCACCCACCACATAGCTCCACCGATGCACCCACCACGCAGCTCCACCGATGCACCCACCACACAGCTCCACCGACACAGCTCCACCGATGCACCCACCACACAGCTCAACCGATGCACCCACCGCACAGCTCCACCAATGCACCCACCACACAGCTCCACCAATGCACCCACCAGACAGCTCCACCTACACAGCTCCACCGATGCACCCCAAAACACAGCTCCACCGAGGCACCCACCACACAGCTCCACAGATGCACCCACCACACAGCTCCACAGAAGAACCCACCACACAGCTCCACAGATGCACCCACCACACAGCTCCACCGATGCACCCACCACACAGCTCCACCAATGCACCCACCACACAGCTCCACCGATGCAGCAACCACACAGCTCCACCGACACAGCTCAGCCGATGCACCCACCACACAGCTCTACCGATGCACCCACCACACAGCTCCACAGATGCACCCACCACACAGCTCCACCGATGCACCCACCACATAGCTCCACCGAGGCACCCATCATACAGCTCCACCAAGGCACCCACCACACAGCTCCACCGAGGCACCCACTAGAGGGCTCCACCGAGGCACCCACCACACAGCTCCACAGATGCACCCACCCCACAGCTCCACCGATGCACCCACCACGCAGCTCCACCGATGCAGCAACCGCACAGCTCCACTGACACAGCTCCACCGATGCACCCACCACCCAGCTCCACCGATGCACCCACCACACAGCTCTACCGACAGAGCTCCACCGATGCACCCACCACACAGCTCCACCGATGCACCCACCACACAGCTCCACCGAGGCACCCACCATACAGCTCCACCAAGGCAGCCACCACACAGCTCCACCGATGCACCCACCACACAGCTCCACCGATGCACCCACCACACAGCTCCACCTACACAGCTTCACCAATGCACCCACCACACAGCTCCACCGATGCACCCACCACACTGCTCCACCGAGGCATCCACCACACAGATCCACCAAGGCACCCACCACACAGCTCCACTGATGCACTCACCGCACAGCTCCACCAATGCACCCACCACACAGCTCCACAGATGCACCCACCAGACAGCTCCAACGATGCACCCACCACACAGCTCCACCGATTCAGCAACCACACAGCTCCACCGACACAGCTCCACCGATGCACCCACCACCTAGCTCCACCGATGCACCCACCACACAGCTCCACCGACACAGCTCCACTGATGCACCCACCACACAGCTCCACCGATGCATCCACCACCCAGCTCCACCGATGCACCCACCACACAGCTCTACCGACACAGCTCCACCGATGCACCCACCACACAGCTCCACCGATGCACCCACCACACAGCTCCACAAATGCACCCACCACACAGCTCCACCGATGCACCTACCACAAAGCTCCACCGAGGCACCCACCACATAGCTCCACCGATGCACCCACCACACAGCTCCACCGATGCACCCACCTCACAGCTCCACCATGGCACCCACCACAAAGCTCCACCGATGCACTCACCACACAGCTCCACTGAGGCACCCACCACACAGCTCCACCGATGCACCCACCACACAGCTCCACAGATGCACCCACCACACAGCTCCACAGATGCACCCACCACACAGCTCCACAGATGCACCCACCACACAGCTCCACCGAAGCACTGACCACACAGCTCCACCGAAGCACCCACCACACAGCTCCACCGAAGCACCCACCACACAGCTCCACCGAAGCACCCACCACACAGCTCTACCGGTGCACCCACCACACAGCTCCACCGATGCAGCAACCACACAGCTCCACTGACACAGCTCCACCGATGCACCCACCACCCAGCTCCACCGATGCACCCACCACCCAGCTCCACCGATGCACCCACCACACAGCTCCACCAACACAGCTCAACCAATGCACCCACCACACTGCTCCACCGATGCACCCACCACACAGCTCCACCGATGCACCCACCATACAGCTCCACCAAGGCACCCACCACACAGCTCCACCGATGCACCCACCATACAGCTCCACAGATGCACCCACCACACAGCTCCGCCGATATACCCACCACACAGCTCCGCCGAGGCACCCACCACACAGCTCTGTTGAGGCACCCACCACACAGCTCTGCCGAGGCACCCACCACACAGCTCTGCCGAGGCACCCACCACACAGCTCCACAGATGCACCCACCACACAGCTCCACTGATGCACCCACCACACAGCTCCACCGATGCACCCACAACACAGCTCCACTGATGCACCCACCACCCAGCTCCACCGACACAGGTCCACCGATGCACCCACCACACAGCTCCACCGATGCACCCACCACACAGCTCCACCGATGCACCCACCACACAGCTCAACCGACACAGCCCCACCGATGCACCCACCACCCAGCTCCACCAATGCACCCACCACACAGCTCCACTGACACAGCTCCACGGATGCACCCACCACACAGCTCCACCGATGCACCCACCACACAGCTCCACCGATGCACCCACCACACAGCTCCACCGAGGCACCCACCATACAGCTCCACCAAGGCAGCCACCACACAGCTCCACCGATGCACCCACCACACAGCTCCACCGATGCACCCACCACACAGCTCCACCTACACAGCTTCACCAATGCACCCACCACACAGCTCCACCGATGCACCCACCACACAGCTCCACCGAGGCACCCACCACACAGATCCACCGAGGCACCCACCACACAGCTCCACTGATGCACTCACCACACAGCTCCACCAATGCACCCACCACACAGCTCCACAGATGCACCCACCAGACAGCTCCAACGATGCACCCACCACACAGCTCCACCGATTCAGCAACCACACAGCTCCACCGACACAGCTCCACCGATGCACCCACCACCTAGCTCCACCGATGCACCCACCACACAGCTCCACCGACACAGCTCCACTGATGCACCCACCACACAGCTCCACCGATGCATCCACCACCCAGCTCCACCGATGCACCCACCACACAGCTCTACCGACACAGCTCCACCGATGCACCCACCACACAGCTCCACCGATGCACCCACCACACAGCTCCACCAATGCACCCACCACACAGCTCCACCGAAGCACCTACCACAAAGCTCCACCGAGGCACCCACCACACAGCTCCACCGATGCACCCACCACACAGCTCCACCGATGCACCCACCACACAGCTCCACCATGGCACCCACCACAAAGCTCCACCGATGCACTCACCACACAGCTCCACTGAGGCACCCACCACACAGCTCCACCGATGCACCCACCACACAGCTCCACAGATGCACCCACCACACAGCTCCACAGATGCACCCACCACACAGCTCCACAGATGCACCCACCACACAGCTCCACCGAAGCACCGACCACACAGCTCCACCGAAGCACCCACCACACAGCTCCACCAAAGCACCCACCACACAGCTCCACCAAAGCACCCACCACACAGCTCCACCGGTGCACCCACCACACAGCTCCACCGATGCAGCAACCACACAGCTCCACTGACACAGCTCCACCGATGCACCCACCACCCAGCTCCACCGATGCACCCACCACCCAGCTCCACCGATGCACCCACCACACAGCTCCACCAACACAGCTCCACCAATGCACCCACCACACTGCTCCACCGATGCACCCACCACACAGCTCCACCGATGCACCCACCATACAGCTCGACCAAGGCACCCACCACACAGCTCCACCGATGCACCCACCACACAGCTCCACAGATGCACCCACCACACAGCTCTGCCGATGTACCCACCACACAGCTCGGCCGAGGCACCCACCACACAGCTCTGTTGAGGCACCTACCACACAGCTCTGCCGAGGCACCCACCACACAGCTCTGCCGAGGCACCCACCACACAGCTCCACTGAGGCACCCACCACACAGCTCCACCAATGCACCCACCACACAGCTCTGCCGAGGCACCCACCACACAGCTCCACTGAGGCACCCACCACACAGCTCCACAGATGCACCCACCACACAGCTCCACTGATGCACTCACCACACAGCTCCACCGATGCACCCACAACACAGCTCCACCGATGCACCCACCACCCAGCTCCACCGACACAGGTCCACCGATGCACCCACCACACAGCTCCACCGATGCACCCACCACACAGCTCCACCGATGCACCCACCACACAGCTCAACCGACACAGCCCCACCGATGCACCCACCACCCAGCTCCACCGATGCACCCACCACACAGCTCCACTGACACAGCTCCACGGATGCACCCACCACACAGCTCCACCGATGCACCCACCACACAGCTCCACCAATGCACCCACCACACAGCTCCACCGAGGCACCCACCATACAGCTCCACCAAGGCATCCACCACACAGCTCCACCAATGCACCCACCACACAGCTCCACCGATGCACCCACCACACAGCTCCACCAAGGCACCCACCACACAGCTCCACCGATGCACCCACCACACAGCTCCACCGATGCACCCACCAAACACCTCCACCAACACAGCTCCACCGATGCACCCACCACACTGCTCCACCGATGCACCCACCACACAGCTCCACAGATGCACCCACCACACAGCTCCACCGAAGCACCCACCACAAAGCTCCACCGAAGCACCCACCACACAGCTCCACCGAAGCACCCACCACACAGCTCAACCGATGCACCCACCACACAGCTCCACCGATGCAGCAACCACACAGCTCCACCGACACAGCTCCACCGATGCACCCACCACACAGCTCCACCAATGCACCCACCACACAGCTCCACCGACACAGCTCCAGCGATGCACCCACCACACAGCTCCACCGATGCACCCACCACACAGCTCCACCGACACAGCTCCAGCGATGCACCCACCACACAGCTCCACCGATGCACCCACCACACAGCTCCAACGATGCACCCACCACATAGCTCCACCGAGGCACCCACCATACAGCTCCACCAAGGCACCCACCACACAGCTCCACCGATGCACCAACCACACAGCTCCACCGATGCACCCACCACACAGCTCCACCGACACAGCTCCAGCGATGCACCCACCACACAGCTCCAGCGATGCACCCACCACACAGCTCCACCGATGCACCCACCACATAGGTCCACCGAGGCACCCACCATACAGCTCCACCAAGGCACCCACCACACAGCTCCACCGATGCACCCACCACACAGCTCCACCGATGCACCCACCACACAGCTCCACCGAGGCACCCACCACACAGCTCCACAGATGCACCCACCACACAGCTCCACAGATGCACCCACCACACAGCTCCACAGATGCACCCACCACACAGCTCCACCGAAGCACCCACCACATAGCTCCACCGATGCACCCACCACGCAGCTCCACCGATGCACCCACCACACAGCTCCACCGACACAGCTCCACCGATGCACCCACCACACAGCTCAACCGATGCACCCACCGCACAGCTCCACCAATGCACCCACCACACAGCTCCACCAATGCACCCACCACACAGCTCCACCTACACAGCTCCACCGATGCACCCCAAAACACAGCTCCACCGAGGCACCCACCACACAGCTCCACAGATGCACCCACCACACAGCTCCACAGAAGAACCCACCACACAGCTCCACAGATGCACCCACCACACAGCTCCACCGATGCAGCAACCACACAGCTCCACCGACACAGCTCAGCCGATGCACCCACCACACAGCTCTAGCGATGCACCCACCACACAGCTCCACAGATGCACCCACCACACAGCTCCACCGATGCACCCACCACATAGCTCCACCGAGGCACCCATCATACAGCTCCACCAAGGCACCCACCACACAGCTCCACCGAGGCATCCACTAGACAGCTCCACCGAGGCACGCACCACACAGCTCCACAGATGCACCCACCCCACAGCTCCACAGTTGCACCCACCACACAGCTCCACAAATGCACCCACCACACAGCTCCACCGAAGCACCCACCACACAGCTCCACCGATGCACCCACCACGCAGCTCCACCGATGCAGCAACCGCACAGCTCCACTGACACAGCTCCACCGATGCACCCACCAACCAGCTCCACCGATGCACCCACCACACAGCTCTACCGACAGAGCTCCACCGATGCACCCACCACACAGCTCCACCGATGCACCCACCACACAGCTCCACCGAGGCACCCACCATACAGCTCCACCAAGGCAGCCACCACACAGCTCCACCGATGCACCCACCACACAGCTCCACCGATGCACCCACCACACAGCTCCACCTACACAGCTTCACCAATGCACCCACCACACAGCTCCACCGATGCACCCACCACACTGCTCCACCGAGGCATCCACCACACAGATCCACCGAGGCACCCACCACACAGCTCCACTGATGCACTCACCACACAGCTCCACCAATGCACCCACCACACAGCTCCACAGATGCACCCACCAGACAGCTCCAACGATGCACCCACCACACAGCTCCACCGATTCAGCAACCACACAGCTCCACCGACACAGCTCCACCGATGCACCCACCACCTAGCTCCACCGATGCACCCACCACACAGCTCCACCGACACAGCTCCACCGATGCACCCACCACACAGCTCCACCGATGCATCCACCACCCAGCTCCACCGATGCACCCACCACACAGCTCTACCGACACAGCTCCACCGATGCACCCACCACACAGCTCCACCGATGCACCCACCACACAGCTCCACCAATGCACCCACCACACAGCTCCACCGATGCACCTACCACAAAGCTCCACCGAGGCACCCACCACACAGCTCCACCGATGCACCCACCACACAGCTCCACCGATGCACCCACCACACAGCTCCACCATGGCACCCACCACAAAGCTCCACCGATGCACTCACCACACAGCTCCACTGAGGCACCCACCACACAGCTCCACCGATGCACCCACCACACAGCTCCACCGATGCACCCACCACACAGCTCCACAGATGCACCCACCACACAGCTCCACAGATGCACCCACCACACAGCTCCACCGAAGCACCGACCACACAGCTCCACCGAAGCACCCACCACACAGCTCCACCGAAGCACCCACCACACAGCTCCACCGAAGCACCCACCACACAGCTCCACCGGTGCACCCACCACACAGCTCCACCGATGCAGCAACCACACAGCAACACTGACACAGCTCCACCGATGCACCCACCACCCAGCTCCACCGATGCACCCACCACCCAGCTCCACCGATGCACCCACCACACAGCTCCACCAACACAGCTCAACCAATGCACCCACCACACTGCTCCACCGATGCACCCACCACACAGCTCCACCGATGCACCCACCATACAGCTCCACCAAGGCACCCACCACACAGCTCCACCGATGCACCCACCACACAGCTCCACAGATGCACCCACCACACAGCTCCGCCGATATACCCACCACACAGCTCCGCCGAGGCACCCACCACACAGCTCTGTTGAGGCACCCACCACACAGCTCTGCCGAGGCACCCACCACACAGCTCTGCCGAGGCACCCACCACACAGCTCCACAGATGCACCCACCACACAGCTCCACTGATGCACCCACCACACAGCTCCACCGATGCACCCACAACACAGCTCCACTGATGCACCCAGCTCCACCGACACAGGTCCACCGATGCACCCACCACACAGCTCCACCGATGCACCCACCACACAGCTCCACGATGCACCCACCACACAGCTCAACCGACACAGCCCCACCGATGCACCCACCACCCAGCTCCACCGATGCACCCACCACACAGCTCCACTGACACAGCTCCACGGATGCACCCACCACACAGCTCCACCGATGCACCCACCACACAGCTCCACCGATGCACCCACCACACAGCTCCACCGAGGCACCCACCATACAGCTCCACCAAGGCAGCCACCACACAGCTCCACCGATGCACCCACCACACAGCTCCACCGATGCACCCACCACACAGCTCCACCTACACAGCTTCACCAATGCACCCACCACACAGCTCCACCGATGCACCCACCACACAGCTCCACCGAGGCACCCACCACACAGATCCACCGAGGCACCCACCGCACAGCTCCACTGATGCACTCACCACACAGCTCCACCAATGCACCCACCACACAGCTCCACAGATGCACCCACCAGACAGCTCCAACGATGCACCCACCACACAGCTCCACCGATTCAGCAACCACACAGCTCCACCGACACAGCTCCACCGATGCACCCACCACCTAGCTCCACCGATGCACCCACCACACAGCTCCACCGACACAGCTCCACTGATGCACCCACCACACAGCTCCACCGATGCATCCACCACCCAGCTCCACCGATGCACCCACCACACAGCTCTACCGACACAGCTCCACCGATGCACCCACCACACAGCTCCACCGATGCACCCACCACACAGCTCCACCAATGCACCCACCACACAGCTCCACCGAAGCACCTACCACAAAGCTCCACCGAGGCACCCACCACACAGCTCCACCGATGCACCCACCACACAGCTCCACCGATGCACCCACCACACAGCTCCACCATGGCACCCACCACAAAGCTCCACCGATGCACTCACCACACAGCTCCACTGAGGCACCCACCACACAGCTCCACCGATGCACCCACCACACAGCTCCACCGAAGCACCGACCACACAGCTCCACCGATGCACCCACCACACAGCTCCACCATGGCACCCACCACAAAGCTCCACCGATGCACTCACCACACAGCTCCACAGATGCACCCACCACACAGCTCCACAGATGCACCCACCACACAGCTCCACCGAAGCACCGACCACACAGCTCCACCGAAGCACCCACCACACAGCTCCACCAAAGCACCCACCACACAGCTCCACCAAAGCACCCACCACACAGCTCCACCGGTGCACCCACCACACAGCTCCACCGATGCAGCAACCCACAGCTCCACTGACACAGCTCCACCGATGCACCCACCACCCAGCTCCACCGATGCACCCACCACACAGCTCCACCAACACAGCTCCACCAATGCACCCACCACACTGCTCCACTGATGCACCCACCACACAGCTCCACCGATGCACCCACCATACAGCTCCACCAAGGCACCCACCACACAGCTCCACCGAAGCACCCACCACACAGCTCCACAGATGCACCCACCACACAGCTCTGCCGATGTACCCACCACACAGCTCGGCCGAGGCACCCACCACACAGCTCTGTTGAGGCACCTACCACACAGCTCTGCCGAGGCACCCACCACACAGCTCTGCCGAGGCACCCACCACACAGCTCCACTGAGGCACCCACCACACAGCTCCACCAATGCACCCACCACACAGCTCTGCCGAGGCACCCACCACACAGCTCCACTGAGGCACCCACCACACAGCTCCACAGATGCACCCACCACACAGCTCCACTGATGCACCCACCACACAGCTCCACCGATGCACCCACAACACAGCTCCACCGATGCACCCACCACCCAGCTCCACCGACACAGGTCCACCGATGCACCCACCACACAGCTCCACCGATGCACCCACCACACAGCTCCACCGATGCACCCACCACACAGCTCAACCGACACAGCCCCACCGATGCACCCACCACCCAGCTCCACCGATGCACCCACCACACAGCTCCACTGACACAGCTCCACGGATGCACCCACCACACAGCTCCACCGATGCACCCACCACACAGCTCCACCAATGCACCCACCACACAGCTCCACCGAGGCACCCACCATACAGCTCCACCAAGGCATCCACCACACAGCTCCACCAATGCACCCACCACACAGCTCCACCGATGCACCCACCACACAGCTCCACCGATGCAGCAACCACACAGCTCCACTGACACAGCTCCACCGATGCACCCACCACTAAGCATGGGCGAATTTTGCGGATCTCGCGTTCGCGAATTTTGCGGATTTGCGGATTTGCAATCCGCAAAGTCCGCGAATTCCCGCGAATTTGCCGATTTTTTTTTTTTTTGTGTTCGCCCGTGTTTCTGCCAGTTCGCGAGGGTTTTTACAATTTCGCAATTTGCGAACTTACCTGTCGGGTCGCAAGTTTTGCGAACTTGTTGTTTCTACGTGTCCAGCCTGTTTGGGACACTATTCTTCATCACTGCCACTCTCTGTCACCACTGCCACTCTCTGACTACTCATGCCACCCTCTGGCCCACCCATGCCACCCTCTGTTTCATCACCACACCCTCTGGTTGTCCAGTGTACATTATTTTCGGCAAAGCAAAGCACACCTTCCCTGCCTCAAGTGACCTGAATTAATTTGGGGCTGATTAATGTGTCACGGAATATTTTTTTAGCTGGCACCTGCTTCCTTAGTGCGCCCTGATTAGTGATCTTTTGCACTTGCTTTCATTGTTGCAAAATTAGTTACAACACCTGCCCTGCCCCAACTGACAATAAGGAATTAGGGGCTAATTAATGTGTCACTGAAAGAATTTAAAGTTCCAGCCTGGCACCTGCTTGTCTGCTCCTTTAGCTGTAAATCAGGACCTTTGTGGCATACAGTTAAGGTCAGAGCAGGGTCACACAAAATAGTTGCAAGCAGGCAACCGAATTCTGGAGGGCCCCCTCAGGAAGCACTACAAAGAATCGTTACAAATCATGAGGTTGACCTTTTGCACCTGCTCATTGCTTTTGCTTTTGCTGAAATCGTTTTTCGGTTTTTTTCGCGCTATTCGCGGGGCGCGGCGTCGTGCGAAACCGACCGCGGAAGCCGCCAATTTGTGCGAATGAGCATTTTATTTTTTTGCGGCATGTTGTTTCGCGAGTTTTTTTGCAGTATTCGCGAGCCGCTTGCAGCGCAACACGCGAATTTACCCCAAGGTCGAGTACGGGCGCGGCCATTTTGTTTCCGTGACGTATTTCCGTTTCCGCCCGCTATGTATAATCTCGCGCAGTAAGCGCATTGCGAGTAGAGGTTCGCACGAGATCGCGCGGGAAATCTACAGGTTCGCACGAGATCGCGAGGAAAATCTCGCGCGAACTTTCTTTCGCGCTCGTGAACGGGCGCCGGCCATCTTGTTTTTCATTCATTTCCTGTGTCTGGGCATGGTGTTTAATCCTCTTGGTATCTTTGCCATCCTTTGCTTGTTTTCAGTTTTTTTTTTACGATTTTGCTTCCTATCTATTCCTCTCTTTTCCTAGCTGTATATTTTTGTCTTTTCTGCTATTTTTCTTTACTTTTAAACTACTTTTTTAAACTCTTTTCTTTTCTTCTTCCCTATCCTATTCTTTCTTAATTTTCTACTTCTTCCTACCTTACCTGCCCAGACCATGGTCAAGCCAGGCGAGGTGAAGCTGCCCAGGCACTTGAGGGCCGCAGCGGCGGCGGGGAGTAGTGCTGGACCCAGTGGCAGGACAGCATGCGGGAGATTGAGGGGGGAGCAGGTGACGCGACGGGAGATATTCAGCCCAGAGGAAGTGGGCGCGCTGGTCTACTTCGTCCAGCGCCGCCTGCCCAGGACCATCGCGGGAGGCGGCAGGATCGCGGCCGGCGGCTACAACATGCGGGAGCGCCGGAAGCGGTGGGAGAAGGTGTGCTGGGCCATATCCCACCTCTACGGGGTCCAGCGCACCTACAGCCAGGTCACCCATCGCTGGACAGACCTCCTGGACCGCGAGCGCGACCTGCTGGACCAGCTCGGCTTGGAGATCCCCGGGCTTGGTGAGTAGTAGTAGCCATTTAATCACTCACTACTATGATGTTTTCTCCTGCTCTGTGTTGTTGTATTGCAAATATTTGTTTTTTACATGGAGCAAGCCAATAATGCCGCTGATGACGATTACATTGTAGTTAAATTATATTTCAAAATCTTCTGTGCATTTCAGGTGCACTGCTCTCCTTCTCAGTGGCGTTGCTACTATGCTTATTTGTTTTCTATTTCGTGGTCTCATTGGCCTGAGTAACTATTATGTATGAGTGTACTTTACAGAACTGCGTAATGCTAGACACTAGGGGGCAGATTACATTTACAAGCCCCTTGCGCCACGTTTACGTTGCCTTGCGTGACGCAACAGCGGCGTAAACGTGCCGCATCCCTGCAAGTCATTTACAGCATGACGCATCTAGGGAGATGCGTCACGTTATAAAGCCATGGGCCTGCACCACAATGGGTGCGTTCCTAGTACGCAGGGTGGGCGGTCCAGCGGCTGTGCGCCTCGCAAAATTGCCTGCGTGAAATGTACAAGATTTAACGCAGGCACTTCTGCGACGCTGCTACGTCAATTCAATTCCTTATGTCTGCTCGAAGCAGGCGAAAGGACTGACACAGCATGTTAAGTATTGGGTGGCCCTGAGCATTACTGGAGTTGCATTGCGTTGGCGACGTGACTCCAGCGATGCGCCGCTCTTACGTGACGAGATGCGTCACGCAAGTGCCTACCCTTGCGCCAGGGCGCGCCGCATTGTAAATGAGGCACATCTGCCGTGTCGCAAGGGTAGTTTTGCTTGACGCATTTGATCTGGCGCATCTCTGGAGATGCGCCAGAACGCGTAAGTAAGTATGCCCCTAAGGGGCAGAATTGCAATTACCGTCGCATCCCTGCAAAGTAGCAGGGATGCGCCATTAATTGTGCGGCCCGCTACCACCACCAAACATGGTGCGCCGTATTTGCAATGCGGCGCACCATGGGCCCAAAACGTCACCGAAGCTTTACTGCTGGAGTTGCGTCGCAACGATGGCGCAGCTCCATCAATGCTCTGGGGTACCCTATCTCCCCAATGCTGGGTCAAGCCGTACGTCTGCTTCAAGCAGGTGCAGGGTTTGTGTGACGCATCATTGTCCTAAAGGTGACTGATTGATATTTTGTAGATTTCCCTCAGCCACTATTAGGATGTGTTCCAGCGCAGGAATGCCCTCCCTTGCGCCGGAACGCCCCCTGATGGCGCAGGGCTTTATAACGGGATGCATCTCCCAAATGCGTCACGTTGTTATAATATTATACGCCGCACCATGGCGCCCTTTTTTGTTTAGCTGCTGCGTCACAAAAGTCACGCAAGAACGGCGCAAAAGAGCCGCAAGGGCTTAAATCTGCCCCTTCCTTTGTAACCCTGACAATAAGAAAAATAGTGGCGGTGGATTGATAGTTTGACTATTTAAATGACTGGTAATGTAGCAGGCAACTGTTAGTGTTGTCACTGATCTGACTGAAATCACAATGGAGTTTGTCTGTCACTTTGCGTCTTGTCTGCGGACTGCTGCCTGCCAGTCCTAGGTGAACGTTTCAGTACTTTGTTTAGTGAGTTACGTGACTTTCGAAGTCACAGGTCCGCAAATAAATGAAAAGTAACCATAATCAATATAATTTCGCGGAAATATTTTGTTATTGTTCTTTTGAAATGTTTGATTTGGTTGACATTGACAAGCAACAATCATCCATGTTTTCTGTTCTTTCTTTCATGTTGTACGTCAGCTCCCCCCAGGGGCGAGAGGAGGACACAGGAGCAGCAGGCGGCGGATGCTGTTCAACAGGGCCAGGATCGGGCAGGCGAGGGCTCCTCTGCTGGCCCCAGTAAGTTTTCATTTTAGACTAGTACCTATTTTTCCTAGCGTTCCTCATTTGACTTTTTTCAAAATTGCCTTTGCTCTTCTTTTAGACTGTATCTAAATTCTTATCCTGCCTCTACTATGACTCCCTGTGGTATTACTAGATTATTCTTATTAGTCTGTCTGTGTAGCTAACTAAGATTGCACGGTTGGCGAAACTCCCATGATTCTAGTCAGCAATAGCTCTATCAACTTAGTGCAGTCCTCTGGGATTGTCCATAATGTCTTTTGAAGTGTTCTATCTGGACTCATGCTTGCAAAAATTGCAAAACCTTTCGCTCAGTCACTCTAGTCTGGACCAAAAAACACAGATTGTATTTAAGTTTAAAAGCTTTATTAAAAGTAAACACATTTATTAAAATGAAGTCATAATAAAACTAAACGTTTAACTGATAATGGAAAAGTGGTTAGTGCTGACGATTAATTGAAGACATTTCTTGTGGTCGAGCCGAGCTCTCACCTGGTTTCAACTTGATCTTGTTGTTAGAAGTCCATCTTCTGTCTGTGTGGAGAAAAATGGTGCGTGTTAAAAAAACAGCCTTCATCAGTTGTGCCAAAAAGTGCAGCAAGACAACCTTCCCTGGAAAAAGGGACATTTTTTTTAACTTTAACGTAGACAGTCACAAATTACATTGTTTTCACATGTCTTCATTCCTAGACCAAATACTAGTGACTAGTGAGTGCTTTATTCTAACATTCTTAAATGTACTTTGTAGGTGGAACATCTGGTGGCGGGGCCAGTGTGGAGGTGGTGGTGCTCGACACGGAGGCGGAGGGCGATTCTTCAGGGGAGGAGGCGGCGGCTGTGAGAGTTGAGACGGTGGTGGTGGCGGCCGGAGGTAAGCTCTTATATATTCCTTACTTATTGAGATTGAAGACTAGCTGGGAAGGCAAGAATATGAGATGCATGGCTGGGTGAATGATGAAGCAATGATGGGTGGAAGGACAACAGCCTGGGTGGGTGACACAGAAACTGTATGTGTCCATATACCTGGATCATGCTACTATCTGACTCTTAGATAGCAGATGTGTATCTAGAGCAGGGGTACTCCTAGTACGGCCCGCGGGCCGGTGGTGGCCCGGCAAGCCTTCCTTGGCGGTGCGCAGACCTTGCAGACAATCACTGCTCCCCCGGCCCCCACAGAGCAGAGGCTTTTTTGTATTTCACCTGTTAGCGCCCCTGCATCTCCACTCTGACAATCACTGCTCCCCCGGCCCCCACAGAGCAGAGTGGAGATGCAAGGCCACAAAGAGGTGAAATAGAACAAAGCCTCTGCTCTGTGGGGCCGGGCAAGCAGTGATTGTCAGGGTGGAGAAGCAGGGGCGCTAAAACAAACAAAGCCTCAATAATATGTTAATGGTCTTTTAAAGACCTGTTAAGTACTTTGGTGTTGTTGTCTGTGTGTGCGCGTTGAGGAAGCGGTCTCAACCCGGGCTGAAGGCTGACACAGATAGACACACACACAGTGAGATGACAGAGGGGGAGGGAGAGGGAGGGCAGGAGGGAGAGAGAGATGGAGGGAGGGCAGGAGGGAGAGCAGGAGGGAGAGAGAGAGATGTATGTAAATGCTGGGTCTGGTGGCTCAGTGGATGAGGGCATCTGCTGCAGGGACCTGTGTGCAACCTCATGGTCACAAGTTATCGTTTTGCTTTAGCCCCGCCCCCTCTGACTCCGCCCCCACCAGTGCGGCCCTCGGCCCCAAACTACACTGTAAATGTAGCCCCTGAGAGAAAGTTTGTGAGTACCCATGATCTAGAGAGAGTAGACGGTCAGTGGATGAACTAAGTGTAACTTTGAAGAGCATGTAACACTGCACCCGCACGTCCGTTCCAGTGTAGGAAAGGCAAGGAAAAGAACTTTTAATTTTGTCCAAATACTACCATAAATAGTAGCAGTAGTTTGTATTGCAAGCACTGCATAGATCCGGTTATTATGGTGGCCACTCCCTACCTCTCTTAATAAGTTTAGTAGTACTCAGTCATTCATGTGTGGATGTATCACTGGTCACTCAATAAAAAGCAAAGCACCTAAAGTCATCCCATATATAAGCAAAAACATCCCATGTGAAGTGATAGATAATCAGATTATTTATCTTCTTCAATTTTCCATTTCTAGTACTCATTTCCACTGTAGGGTGAAAGTTAAATTAATTAAGCAGTAGCCCTTGAGTTGTAACAGAGTATTCTCAGTGCCACCCGTAATAGAAAAGTAAGAGCTTCACCACCTGCATGTACTGGACGGGTACAGTAACGCAACGGCAACGCAAGTCTAGGTCACTCCTCATGGCGTGCGTCTCTTTTTCTCGGGTGCAAGTTTACTGCGCTGGCATTATGCCGGCTTGCAGAAAATAACGTACCAATTTTCCAAAACAAGAGATAAGAAGAAGAATAAGACTGGTGTACTTTCATAGTCGACTCCAATGGAAGTCCACAGTGCTCGTAGAATTTGTTCCTTAAACTCCCACTAATGTTAGAGCAAGGATGAAGAAGTGTGAGGTTAGATAGATACTGGCCTCAATAGTTATGTAATGCGCTTGCAAGTTGCTAGTTGTACTGCAACACAAATTTCTGCTGAATGATTGAGTTAATCTTAAAGAGCATTGGTTACAGACTATGTCTTTCTTTCTTCATATAGGTTCTCCTTCCAAACGAACAAGGAGGAAGGAGCTGGCTAGAGCGGCCCGGCAACGGAGGATCGAGGCCACTGTTGCGGAATATCGGCGGCTGGTGGCCCTGGAGGACGTGGAAAGTGTGCAGTCGACAACTACAACAACGTCGTCTGCATCGGCCTCCGTGGCCCCACGGGCTGCCACCCAGCACAGTGGTCCACCCAGACTGAGCCGGGCTGCCAAAGGCAAACGCCACCGCCGAGCAGCAAGGCCAACAGCTGCCTCTCACAGGCATTGCACCTGCAAGGCAGTGAAGGCACGCCTGCGCCGCACTACCCTGATGGTGTCCCGCCTTCAGCAGGAGCTCGCCTTGCTCCGCGAGGAGCATGATGCCCTGGCCCAAAAAGTTAACAGCATCCACCCATAGTGTCCCTTGCCCCTTTTTTAGAGACTTTTGGGGGGTGGGAATTGGGAGTTGGGTTTTTGGGGACTTTTGAAGGACAATCGTTGGGGTTAGGGAGGGTCTTGCGGGAGATTATTTTGTTAGGGATATAAATATACTTTTTCAAACTTTATCTGAGCATACCTGTTTTTTACTGCTTGCCTGGTGGGTGGGGGTTTAACGTTGACTGTTTTCCTGAAAGTTTAGTTCCATTTTCTTCCTTTAAGTGTAAATGCCCAAATGTTTTCAACACTAAGTGCCTCTCACAGACTAAGTGAAGTGAATCCAAGAGTCCTAGGACTTTAGTAGTACTACCTTCAGTCTCTCGTCTCTCGTACTAATACTCCATTATACCCCCAAACCACCAAACGCTCATCTTACCTGTAATTTGTGTTTGAAAGTAGGGCTAGACCCAGGGCTGGCTCCACGGGAAACACCGAATAACGTTGGCAATCTTGGTCGGATAAAATTTCCTCATAGCGGTGGTACTAGTGGTGTGACACAGTGGCAGTTGCATGCCTATGAAAAAAAAGAAAATGAAATCTGGTTTGTCCTCCTGAGCAATTCAACGGTACAACTGAGAATATAGCAGGTGACAGAAGTACAGTAGAGCAGTGCCACATTGTAGCCTAACAAATGGTAAAGTATAACTACTAATTCGGTTGAAGTTCTTTCACATTAGCAATGGTTCTTTGTCAAGCAGAGTAAGAATATATCCTCGGATTTCTTCACCAGCCTGTTGCTATCACCTTATCCTCCCCACCCAGCAAGTGTGTGGATTTATTGCTGTAATAATAATTTAGTCACACATCAATCAAAACCACACAGCCCGGGGGAAGAGGGTTAGGGTTTGAAAAATGGATGGGTACGGGGGTTTTTGGGAAAGGTTTTGGGAGACAAGAAAAAATAGCACAGCATAGACAAACTATTGTGAACATAAACAAATCTTTGGGTACAAACCTATCCATCAATCTTTGAAAGTGCATGCACTACTGCATGCATGTCAGTGAAAAGTAAGTAGTACATTCGACAACTGTGGAAAGAAAGAATGCGACAGTACAGGGCCTGTGTGGAATTATTGATAACGATATTCAACATAAGGTCTCTGTAGCCAGATACCCGAGAGCCTTGCTGGTCACTATAAATCCATTCACAACAACACTCAATGGGGTTGGTCTGGAAGGTGTCAGGTTTACTCCCCGTGATCCAGTCGATGCAAATATGGTTCCACCTCCAAATGTCACCAACACCCAGAAGTGTAAACACAGGGTGTTCGAGCCATTAGGCGGGGGAGAAAAATAACAAACTAAAATAAAAAATGTGGGATGGGTAAAGGTAGGGTCAGCAGGGAAAGGATACCTGTAACAGAAGACAAGACAGGCATCAGTGAAGTGCTGTCCTAACATACAAGGGTACTCTCATATAGTCTCACTAAATAACCAAGGAAGTAGACAAGTACCTGAGCACCAAGAAAACATGACCTTGGATAGGAAATACTATAGCCCTTCTGCCACAATCTGTGAGGAAGGCCTAAGAAACACATAAACATATAGTTAACGAACACACTCGTGTCGCACCAAACACACTCGCGTTATACTAAGACATCAAACCCACTACTCACAACATACCACAAACATGGTAGAGGACTCAATGTACAAAGGGGGTTCCAAATAGTCAAAGCAAAGATGTATGGTCCAACAAAAAGGAAGAGGGAAACGGTAGTGTGTAGGAAGCAAGAACTACAACACTGCGCTCTCTAAGTAATGACCCAGTAGAGAATCTTTGGTGAAGGTCAAACAGAAAAACGTAGTTGCTGTTGCGACCACCACTGAATTCTGCCAACAACACACCCCACGGTGCACTACACAAAGAGAACTGGGGTAGCCTGTAGTTACCTCACTACATGCCCAGTTATGGAGGTCCTTTGAAATACACAGTTATACAACGGAGACGCGTAGTTGTCCTTACTACCGCGCTCCGTTTTAATAGTACAAAAACGATCCCCGATGTGAACGCTAACACGTGGTATAGACCGCCACTGTGCTCCGCCACACACAATTCAACCAAACAGGAATTCATCAAAGCTAGAATTCTGTTAGAAAACAGTCACAGAACCTCCCTTAACAATCCGTTCAGGCAGTAATCAGCTGACCGCACGGGCGGCCGAAGAGTTTAGAGCGGCTTTACCTGAAGACGCGTGAAGTCCGTCTACCGCCAAGGACAGAACACGGAAGCGCTCCCCACTGAGCCTCAGGGGGGGGGGGAAGGTGATAGTCCACAGGAGACACGATAGAAAAGCATGCAGAGCGTCCGCTCTCATGCCGGTGCAGAACAGAAACCAGAATAATGCGCAACAGGAAGCGCGTCTGTTCCCCAGATAAACTTCCTGCAAGTCTCCCGCCTACTCATGGGAAATGTAGTTTCATAGTACGGTAGGCGCTTAGGGGCTGCGTAACCTGACAGAAGGTATATGTTGGACAGGCCACATGAAGGGCTGCTCTCCCCCGGCCCAAACCGGCCCGAGCCCGGTCACACAGGTACCACACACCACCCTTGCACGTCCTCCGTCCCCTCAGGGACCCCTGCCTTCGAACATATCGACCTCGTGGGCCCGCTCCACTGCTGGCCCGCGCGCCCATCCTGGGCGCCATCTTGGACACTCCACCACGAGGCCGCCTGGCCCCCGATCGACCTCAACCCTGGGCCTGGCCAGGCCTCAGACATCCCGGCACCACCATCCACCCAGGAGGTGAGCAGGCTACTTGGCAAGTCAATGGGAGAAAGAGGTGTCGATGGCTCTCCCCGCCAAGTGCCGCTCGCCCATCGCCTCCCCGGGCGCTGGCCCCACCCCCCTGCTGGGTGTCTGGACTCCCCCATCCCGGACCTCCCGACCTCCAAGTGCGAGGGTCCGGACATCAAAGAACACCAGCCCTATAACTGGGGCAGCTCCGGAGCAGGAAGGCAGTTGTATCTTGGAGTCGAGAGACGTAAAGAAGAACTCATCCTTGACGGACTACTGGCGCTGCCGTAGCTCTGCCTTGTGCACCATCGCCCTGCCTGCTGGGGCTGCCGCAACCTTCGTAACCTTCGTAATCCTTCATCGTCGTCGGGACCTGCTGGCGTGGCCGCGGACCGTTTGCAACCATCATCTTCATCGGGACCTGCTGGCTCCGCCGCGGACCGTCGCTTCCTTCGCCCATCACGGGACCTGCTGGCTCCGCCGCGGCCCGATCATCTAGAACGCCGAGCTCGAGGATTGAGAGCTATTTCCATCTTTTGGTAACCAAGACTGTCCCGCTACCCTTTCCCCAAACCAGAGACCAGAATCGAGGGGACCCCTGAGTCCAGACCTCCTTGTACCATCTTATCGTACTTTAAGAATCGCCTATAAAATCTCGTTGAACCTTACCCTTGTGTGGTGTCCGTCTGTGGGGGGGAAGTTACTTGTCTGTACGGTCCCTGGAGTCGGCTCTCCCTGGAGACCGCTCCCCTTATCCTCGGCCGACCCTCCCGGTCCGTCTAACAGTATAGTAGATAGAAAAGGAGAAATTGCTTTTTTTCTAGGTGTCCCCTCACTCACCAGGGTTGCCCCTTGGTGACATGCTTCATCATTGGGGCCATCCCAGTCCTCTACGGCCTGGGGCGTGCTGCGACTTGCGAATTACGTAGGAGCACTTACAAATGACTATGTGTGGTGCAGATGTGATAGTGGAGTGGACTAAGTGATGTGTTAAGGGATCAATTTAGAAGCCTAGAGACAGCCAAGAAATGCAGTCACAGTCAGAGAAAAAGGCAAGGGATACTGTATCTATGTGGTTGTAGTGGTCCTGTTGGAAGTGGTAAGTAAGTTGCCTGCAGAAAAAAATCCTCCTATTAGCGGCACTCCTCCATTGCAGCCGACGCTTCGTCCATCGATGTTGGTCACCAGAAGACACCCTGTAAAAAAAAGCACAGCATAGACAAACAATTGAACATAAACAATTCTTTGGGTACAAACCTATCCATCAATCTTTGAAAGTGCATGCACTACTGCATGCATGTCAGTGAAAAGTAAGTAGTACATTCGACAACTGTGGAAGAAAGAATGCAACAGTAAAGGGCCTATGTGTAAATTATTGATAACGATATTCAACATAAGGTCTCTGTAGCCAGATACCCGAGAGCCTTCCTGGTCACTATAAATCCATTCACAACAACACTCAGTGGGGTTGGTCTGGAAGGTATAGTAGATAGAAAAGGAGAAATTGCTTTTTTTCTAGGTGTCCCCTCACTCACCAGGGTTGCCCCTTGGTGACATGCTTCATCATTGGGGCCATCCCAGTCCTCTACGGCCTGGGGCGTGCTGCGACTTGCGAATTACTAAGGAGCACTTACAAATGACTATGTGTGGTGCAGATGTGATAGTGGAGTGGACTAAGTGATGTGTTAAGGGATCAGTGTAGAAGCCGAGAGAGAGCCAAGAAATGCAGTCACAGTCAGAGAAAAAGGCAAGGGATACTGTATCTATGTGGTTGTAGTGGTCCTGTTGGAAGTGGTAAGTAAGTTGCCTGCAGAAAAAAAATCCTCCTATTAGCGGCACTCCTCCATTGCAGCCGACGCCTCGTCCATCGATGTTGGTCACCAGAAGACACCCTGTCCACTGCCTGCCTGATGCTGAATTGTGGCTCGCTACTGTGAAGCCTGACTCCATCCTTTTTTCCCCATTGCAGAGACTGAAACCCGGCCTGTAATTATTCAACGAAAAACAGAAAGTGATATAATATTACAACACCACTGATAAATAAATATAAGGTATGTAGGCTGTGGAGTGCAAAAAGTCACAATTTGATTTTCCTAGTAGACAGTACAATATTTTTGAAAGTGCGTACTCTGAGTCACCTTTTGAAGGATAAATAAGTATGGGCAAATTAATGTAGCGGATCTTGCCCATCAAGCTAGGTGTACTGTAAACTGTGTTTTAGAACAAAATTAGATCTTCCTAGCAGTGCTCCCACCCAGACCCTTACTAAAGCCAGTCGCAAAAATGTAGAAGACCCCCAGTCAAATCTCAAAAAACGAGGCCTAGCAGAAAACTGGTGACAAAACTTACTTTGAAAGTAAAAGTAGGCCGAAGTACCCCCTTCCTAATTACCCATTACCCACCGTGGATTGCATTCAAACCACTTGCAAGCAACCAAGCAAAAGTAGCCATAGCCAGCATCGCTCCAAGACTCGAAATGCCCCCCACTCAAACACATGCAATAGAAATACTGCTAACCCTAACGAACCCTAAGTTAAGAATAGTGGCAAAGGCTTTCTTTAACTATGCCAAATCCCCCCTTTCCCACCATGGATTTTCTTCAAATGACTTGCAACCAAAATTACACATTCTCACGAGTGCTCTAAGACCCCAGAACTCAGTTGGAAAAATCTAGAACACCCCGAAACACATGCAATCCTGCTGCTAGGGCTAACCCTAACGAACCCTAAGTTACAAAAAGTGCCAAAACTAAAGGCTTTTCCGCGCGGATTTTGTCCCAACCACTTCTACCCGGTATTAGACCTTCCCAGGAATGCCCCAAGACCCGGCAACCCACCCGCCAAGAAGCATAACACCCCCAAACAGGCCAAAAGCAAAATCTCATACTTGCAATATTTCTGGGCCTTCGGTCCAAACGCGCTGCGTAGCTAGGCCATAAGTCGGGGTTGGCACGACGGATTTCCTGAAAAGCAAATGCAATCAAGATTAGAGTGTCCCAGCAGTGCTCCCAGACCACGAAACTCACCCACAAACACCAGGAAGCCCCCCAAACAGGCCCCCGAAAACGCTACATAGAGCAAAATGTCAGAAATAGCCAAAAAAAAAATCGGCCTGGATTTTGTCCCAACCACTTCTACCCGGTATTAGACCTTCCCAGGAATGCCCCAAGACCCGGCAACCCACCCGCCAAGAAGCATAACACCCCCAAACAGGCCAAAAGCAAAATCTCATACTTGCAATATTTCTGGGCCTTCGGTCCAAACGCGCTGCGTAGCTAGGCCATAAGTCGGGGTTGGCACGACGGATTTCCTGAAAAGCAAATGCAATCAAGATTAGAGTGTCCCAGCAGTGCTCCCAGACCACGAAACTCACCCACAAACACCAGGAAGCCCCCCAAACAGGCCCCCGAAAACGCTACATAGAGCAAAATGTCAGAAATAGCCAAAAAAAAAAATCGGCCTGGATTTTGTCCCAACCACTTCTACCCGGTATTAGACCTTCCCAGGAATGCCCCAAGACCCGGCAACCCACCCGCCAAGAAGCATAACACCCCCAAACAGGCCAAAAGCAAAATCTCATACTTGCAATATTTCTGGGCCTTCGGTCCAAACGTGCTGCGTAGCTAGGCCATAAGTCGGGGTTGGCACGACGAATTTCCTGAAAAGCAAATGCAATCAAGATTAGAGTGTCCCAGCAATGCTCCCAGACCACGAAACTCACCCACAAACAGACGGAACCCCCCCTAAGAGCACCTCAAAGGCAAGCAAGTCATCAAAAACACAAAAAAAATTCCGCCTGGGATTTGGTCCAAAACACTTTTATCCGGTATTAGAGCTTCCCAGCAATGGCCCCAGAGCCGTCAACCCAGGAGAAAACGAGTAGAAGACCCCCAAACAGCCAAAGAGCAAAAGTACAAAAATGGGGACTTAGTCAATTTTTCACAAATTTCCCAAATCACTCCGCGCGCGCTCTGCAGCTAGGCCCTAAGTCCCCTCTGCCACCATGGATTTGCTTCAAACCTCTTGCAAAGTAAAGTATATATAGCCAGCAGTGCTCCCAGACCACGAAACTCACCCACAAACACCAGGAAGCCCCCCAAACAGGCCCCCGAAAACGCTACATAGAGCAAAATGTCAGAAATAGCCAAAAAAAAATAATCGGCCTGGATTTTGTCCCAACCACTTCTACCCGGTATTAGACCTTCCCAGGAATGCCCCAAGACCCGGCAACCCACCCGCCAAGAAGCATAACACCCCCAAACAGGCCAAAAGCAAAATCTCATACTTGCAATATTTCTGGGCCTTCGGTCCAAACGCGCTGCGTAGCTAGGCCATAAGTCGGGGTTGGCACGACGGATTTCCTGAAAAGCAAATGCAATCAAGATTAGAGTGTCCCAGCAATGCTCCCAGACCACGAAACTCACCCACAAACAGACGGAACCCCCCCTAAGAGCACCTCAAAGGCAAGCAAGTCATCAAAAACACAAAAAAATTCCGCCTGGGATTTGGTCCAAAACACTTTTATCCGGTATTAGAGCTTCCCAGCAATGGCCCCAGAGCCGTCAACCCAGGAGAAAACGAGTAGAAGACCCCCAAACAGCCAAAGAGCAAAAGTACAAAAATGGGGACTTAGTCAATTTTTCACAAATTTCCCAAATCACTCCGCGCGCGCTCTGCAGCTAGGCCCTAAGTCCCCTCTGCCACCATGGATTTGCTTCAAACCTCTTGCAAAGTAAAGTATATATAGCCAGCAGTGCTCCCAGACCACGAAACTCACCCACAAACACCAGGAAGCCCCCCAAACAGGCCCCCGAAAACGCTACATAGAGCAAAATGTCAGAAATAGCCACAAAAAAAATCGGCCTGGATTTTGTCCCAACCACTTCTACCCGGTATTAGACCTTCCCAGGAATGCCCCAAGACCCGGCAACCCACCCGCCAAGAAGCATAACACCCCCAAACAGGCCAAAAGCAAAATCTCATACTTGCAATATTTCTGGGCCTTCGGTCCAAACGCGTTGCGTAGCTAGGCCATAAGTCGGGGTTGGCACGACGGATTTCCTGAAAAGCAAATGCAATCAAGATTAGAGTGTCCCAGCAGTGCTCCCAGACCACGAAACTCACCCACAAACACCAGGAAGCCCCCCAAACAGGCCCCCGAAAACGCTACATAGAGCAAAATGTCAGAAATAGCCAAAAAAAAATCGGCCTGGATTTTGTCCCAACCACTTCTACCCGGTATTAGACCTTCCCAGGAATGCCCCAAGACCCGGCAACCCACCCGCCAAGAAGCATAACACCCCCAAACAGGCCAAAAGCAAAATCTCATACTTGCAATATTTCTGGGCCTTCGGTCCAAACGCGCTGCGTAGCTAGGCCATAAGTCGGGGTTGGCACGACGGATTTCCTGAAAAGCAAATGCAATCAAGATTAGAGTGTCCCAGCAGTGCTCCAAGACCACGAAACTCACCCACAAACACCAGGAAGCCCCCCAAACAGGCCCCCGAAAACGCTACATAGAGCAAAATGTCAGAAATAGCCAAAAAAAAAATCGGCCTGGATTTTGTCCCAACCACTTCTACCCGGTATTAGACCTTCCCAGGAATGCCCCAAGACCCGGCAACCCACCCGCCAAGAAGCATAACACCCCCAAACAGGCCAAAAGCAAAATCTCATACTTGCAATATTTCTGGGCCTTCGGTCCAAACGCGCTGCGTAGCTAGGCCATAAGTCGGGGTTGGCACGACGGATTTCCTGAAAAGCAAATGCAATCAAGATTAGAGTGTCCCAGCAATGCTCCCAGACCACGAAACACACCCACAAACAGACGGAACCCCCCCTAAGAGCACCTCAAAGGCAAGCAAGTCATCCAAAACACAAAAAATTTTCCGCCTCCGATTTGGTCCAAACCACTTTTAGTGCTTCCCAGCAATGGCCCCAGACCCGTCAACTCACCTGCAAAGAGGTAGAACAACACCCCCACAAGTGCTGAGTCTTTCTTCATTGGGCGTAAACCAGCCCTCTGCTTTGATGGAAATAGGAGTCTGGAGGAGGAGGATAGAGGAGCATGTTCTTCTGAACTTGTGAACCTGAGGAATGCAGACTGCGGCACCTTCAAATAAATTAGCAAACAAGTGAAGACAGTTCTGCTGATGGGCTTGTTTTTGTGATTATCTGATTAAAGTTTGAATTATATTAACTGTGCACAACAAAGAAAGACAGACACACAGGAATAAAAGTGAATAAGGATGAAAAAGAAAGTTATTGATTCGTTGTCTCATTTTCAGGGCTCGAAGTCGCTATCACGGTCCAGGAATAAGAATAAGGCTTCGTCATCATACTCTGCGAATTCAGGCAGGGTGAGGTCAGTGTCACCTGACAGAGTAGAAATTCCCTCATCTATGTTGCTGGCCACCTCCTCTTCATCCGGCACGCTCTCTCGTACTCTGAAATCTGGTGGTATGAGGTGCTGATTCATCTTGATCATTGTTAACCTCTCCACATTTTTGGGCGAGAGGCGGCTCCGTTTGGGAGTTACAATCCCACCAGCCGCACTGAAAACCCGTTCAGAAGACACACTTGCGAGTGGGC